>NC_084968.1:10206440-10251221 GCF_949316205.1 Platichthys flesus
CCACTAATCCTCCGTTATCATCGTGGTCTGGTGCCAGGGGCGTTCAAACGTAAACTGCTTATATAAAGGTTTTATAGTTATATGAGTTTTCTCATCCATAAATGTTCCACCTTCGCTTTGTGTTAACGTTTATTTGAACACTACAATATCTGAGTTTATTTAATGATATCATAAATCTGAAAAGCTTGAAAGAATCAGATTATATTGGGAGTTTTTAGTAACTTCGCGTAGCAGTTCATAACCTCCTGTATGAGCTGGGTTATCATGACCTGCTGAGGAAGGCCATGTGTTCTGATGCCAAGTGAACCTTGGGTTAGGTTTTTTTTTCCCGTCCTGGGGTCAAGCAACAATATTTGGAAGTGTGAAAATTCCTTCCTGGTCTTGGAAACAGTGATATCCCAAGATCTACTCACTCCTCTCTGGAGCCTTCAACCACATCTCATGGTCTTCCTCATGAGAGAGTGATAGTTTACTAACCATGTCCCCGGCTGTGGATACTGTAGTGGGATTTTATCTCCATCTTATAACCAAGATCGTTAGATGTGGTTGAAAGCCCTGGGAAAAGTTAGTGAGAGGACCTTAAACTTTTTTTGACAGAATGAGACAATAAGGAGAAAAGCAGCAGTAACACAACTCATCTTTCTACAACCCTTGTTGGGTTTCAGTTTGTCAGTATGACAGTTGGGCACCAGCACACAGGACGAGAGGGTGTTGTGGTCGCCTCACACATTTTGCCTGTTTGCGTCCACCCTGCAGTTTTTTTGTAGCTGGGTGAAACGTTGCGAAAATATGAGACACAGTGAGAGAAAAGTAAATTACCATTGTAAGTCCCTCCCTGTGACATGATCCAGCATGTACGCAGCCACACCTTTGTGAAATGATACTAGTGTTGTGCAGCTCGCTCGGTGTTGTGTTGCATGAAAAGTGTTTTAACGTAGCCCGTGGTCTTTAGGCAGGGCTCATCACTCCGACCACATCCTCCTCGGCTTGTTTTGCTCCACCCGCTTCGTAAAAAATCCACCTCTTCAGTCACACAGAGGAGTTTCAGAAGTGTCTTATTTCTAGACTGAAGGGAGAAGCAGGAACAACACTCCCTCATCTTCTGATCGTAACATGCCAGTCACTTCCCTCATGTATCAGACCCTTGTGGATTTGACTTCTGCTTCTTCTTCTCCACAAACCGACTAAGAACCAGGCATGACTTCCCAAGTCGTGACAATGACGCAGCCCATCTACTTCCTGTTTTGGCCAACTTCCTCTTTCCTCTTGTCTTACTACTCCTCTTTTCTTCTTCTTCTTCTCCTCATCCTCTTGCAGAATGCTCCCGTTCCAGGCAGCACCGGGTCAGTTCGGCCCCGAGGTCCGGCAGCCGGGCCTGCGGGTGTGGCGGGTGGAGAAGATGAAGGCCGTGCCTCTGGATCCCTCCGAGGTGGGGGCCTTTTACAACGGGGACTCCTATCTGGTGCTGCAGAACCGCGGCGAGCTGGGGGCCGACCTGCACATGTGGTTAGGTGAGAGAGGCGGGGACACATCTGGAGTTATAGGATCATGTGACGTGCAGCTGTACAGTCTGATCGTTTGTCTGGGTGTGTGACGCTAAAACATTGCAGATATGAACCCTGCCATATTGTTCGGAAGTGGGATTTATGACCTGTACTGCAGCCAGCCACCAGGAGGCGACAAAGACACTTTGGCCTCACTTCTTGGCAGGGAAAGAGAATAAATGGCCTCTCGTGTGTCTTGTTTTACATTTTAACAACCATCCAGTGTTTACAACGCATCCAACCCTGGCCCAGTGCTGCGCTCGAGAAGCTAATAGCCCCCCCCACCCCCACCCCCCTAATGACAGCGATGACACACGAGACACAACACCGACCCGCGGCTTCATTGTGTGCGGACGGGAATGGACGCATGACGCGGAACAGAAGTCCCAAGGGGAAGCGAGGGATGGTTTTTCAGCGGGGCTCATTAAAACTGCAGGAGGACAGTGACAGCGCTCAAATGCGTCTGTTGTTTCCAGCATGTGTGTGATGCTTCGGAAACACAAAGCTGGTCGAGGGCCCTTGACTCTCTGAACCCTCCTCCACTCGTTTACAGTTGATGACCTCCGTGTCGTCTCTTTCTTTTCTTACCTCGGTCACTCCCTCTCAAAAGTTTATATTCGTAGTGCAGAAATACATAAATGAATCAATGAGTAAATTAATAAAAACCAGGTGCCAACGCATTTCTGTACTTTACATTTTGTGCGTCTGTTGTTTGGCTGCAGGTGAGAAGTCGTCTCGGGACGAGCAGGTGGCGTGTGCCATGCTGGCCACCCAGCTGGACAACTTCCTGGGCGGCGACCCCATCCAGCACCGGCAGGTCCAGGGCTACGAGTCCCCGGAGTTCATGACGCTCTTCCCCAGAGGAGTCAGCTACAAGGTGAGCACCAGGGATCTCACTCGAGATGTTGAAGTGTTAGAAAAAAAGACACAAATGCAGATTTTTTTAATAAAATGTGATAACATAATTGTTTTTAAATCTTTCTGGATATTTATATCGGTATATCTCATGTTTGCATATTGATTATCTTGATATTGTTACCCAAATCTTTCCAGAAAATCTCTTGGACATTAGTATTCGAGTATTATGCATCAAAACGTTTATAACAAATTTACCCGCGGAGAAACTGAAGAAAGAAACGTTTTTTCCGTTATGTCTCAGATCAAACACGATTTATTATATTGACTGTGGGTCGGTGTTGTATTTCATTATGTAATGTTTATATTATCTGGCCTCTGTTATTGTTAGATAAGGTTTTTCATAATTTCACCACACCCTACAAACAGTGTGATAGCCTCTGGGCCAAAGTGCATTCATGACAGATGCCAAGTGTATCTTGTTAAAACAAACAATACTGTTAAACCTGAAATCTCTGGGACATTTCCCAGCAGGTAAAATAACATCAAATATTAAAAGAGAAAAAAGATTAATAGCCACCAAAACGTTTCTTTACTTACAATCTCTTCTCTGTCAGGATGGTGGTGTGGAGTCGGGCTTCCGGAGGCCTCAGGGCTCAGGGACGGTGCACAGGTTGTACCAAATCAAGGGGAAACGCAACATCCGTGCCAAGGAGGTGGAGATGTCCTGGAGCAGCTTCAACAAGGGAGACTGCTTCATCCTGGACCTCGGAGAGGTGAGGACACTCAGATAAAGATGGACATGCAGAATATCATAACATTTTATTGAGATGAAGCTGACACCGTCAGTTTCCTTTCCTCATTTCTCTGATGCTGCTTTCCAGACGATCGTGTCGTGGATCGGATCGCAGGCCAACATGTTCGAGAAGCAGAAAGTGCGCGAGATCGCCTCGTTGATTCGGGACACAGACAGACACGGCAAGGCAAAAATCATGGATTGCAACGAAGGGGAGGAGCCTGAGGAGATGCTCAAGGTAAACTTAATTCTTCCGATTTCAATGCTTTCCACGTCAACAGTTGCAACCAATAATACTTGAAAGGAAGTTACATGAATCTAGAAAACTGATTTTTTAAGTTCTCCTGTGTTGATGAACAGGTCCTGGGACAGATGCCAGCTCTAGCAGAGAGTACTTCAGAAGAGGACAGCCAGGCGGACGCTTCTAACTCTGCCTCGCTCTACAAGGTAACCTCATCAGCACTGACATATCAAAACTACCATCTACATCTGTTCTCCATCCATCCATCCACTTCCACTTATCTGAAATCGGGTCGGTTGGAAGTTCCACATCCTCCTGGGGGATCCTGAAGCGTTCCCAGGGCCAAATGGGATTTCTAGGCCCTCACGAGAGTTCATGTTCTAGCCTCACAGGCCTCCTCCCAGTTGGACATGCCTGGTAAACCCTGGAGGCCTCATGATAAGATGTCCAAACCACTTAAACCTGCAAACTTTTTTTCTCCACAGGTGTCAGACGCCACAGGTTCCCTGACGAAGACCAAAGTGTCGGAGAAGTGCCCGTTTGCCAAGGAGCTGCTGGTTCGGGACGACTGCTTCATCCTGGACAACGGCGCCAACGGAAAGGTCTTCGTGTGGAAAGGTGAGGAAACGCCGCTTGACCCCCGGGAGAACATCGGCCGCCTGAAATGCAAACCGAGGGAAAGTGATAGTGGTTAGATGCCTGTGATATTCGGTGTCCAGTCGGATAAAAATTTAATGAGCGTCGTGAAAAATGATTGATGCTTAAACAGCGAAGCCGGCCGATGCACCTGAACAGACCTGAAGAGCCATGATAGTTTGTTGGGAGGTGGAACGTTTTAAAGGCGGCTTTTCTTTTGGTGTCAGGTAAAGGAGCGAACGCTGCAGAGAAGACGGGGGCCCTGCAGATGGCAGATAACTTCATCAAAGAAATGAATTACCCCAGGATGAAAACACAGGTACCCCTCATCGCTCTTTAAGGAAACACGTGAAGCCCATAATAGGCTAAGAGAACATTACAACCTCCTTCCTCAAACTGTCTGTGGCATCAGCTTCAGGACATTTGACATCACTTGTGTGCGTTTACAGTGAGAGACTCGATGTGCTTTGTGCTGCAGGTGGAGATTCTGCCACAGGGGAAGGAGACCATCATCTTCAAGCAGTTCTTCAAGAACTGGAACTAAACATTTCACGGGAGAGTTCGACCAAAACACCCCCTGCACCCGAGATGGAGATCTGAAAACATTTGTTCTCGTGTCACAGTTTTGCCTGCCTTTTGAATAATAAATCTGAAACTGCTTGTTATTTGTTGAGGAAGTGGTTTGAGTTTTCCTGTCAGCTCACTGAGGCTGCGGGGAGGGGGGGGGGGGAGGGGGGGGGGGGGGTCATAAGACTCTGTTTGTGAATATTATATAAACACAACAGCCCAGTCAACTAAACTATAAATTAATCTAACCAGGTACATTACTCGAGTACCATTTTGTAGTTTTACATCCTTTCTCTCCACTGGTTGTACATGATTAACTTTAACTTGATTTAATGACCCATAGAGGTAATTATTACTGCCAGGTCCCGTCAGACGTATGAATGACTAATTAGGTTGATGACAGCAAGTTGAAACTTCAGAGTGATGGTGATGATGCATGTGGGGAGAGACGGAGACGTTTCTTCCCCCGTTGAAAACCAGGGAGTTATCGGGTAACAGCGGGCATGCAAAACCGTATAAATATCACGTGACAAATACCAAACGTCTTTCTGATTTGAATGCCTTCGTCTTGACTTTTATGCAAGAACGTGGCAAAAGAAAAACTCTGTGTAAACAGCAAATAAGTCCCAGGACAACAAAGGGGGGAAAAGAGGTAAAGGGAGAAAAGACAAGACACTAAAACATTTACACATAAGATAACGATAAAAGCGTTACTATGGTTTTATGATGGTTGTGTGGGAGAGGAGCTATGACACTGTAAATAACAATAAATATAAATATCTAAAATCAAGTGTGGGGGGGGGGGCAGAGATTTAGCAGCATTAGTGGCATTAGAAATTCACATAAACCAAATTTGGGCTGCACCCGTTGCACTGGTTATGGTTTCAGTTGCACATGCTGGAGAATCAGAGCCTGTGCGTCACACTCGGTGATATCCACTCACTTATCACGGTTATAAAGACTCTCTGCCCTCGTGGCTGACGTGCCAGCAGAAGCGAGGGTTTCGTGTCAGCTCGCTGCTGCAGAACGTTTCCCCGCCTCAGAGGCCATAAAGGAGTCCAAGGATCAGGGAGATGCAACAAAACGACTGGAGCGGCAGCAGCAGGCGTCCAGTCTTCTCCACCTGCAGAGCTGCACCACCGCTCCAAAAGACCACAGGTAGGATGAACCTGATGCAACATCAGCATATATGATTCAGGGGCAGGGCTGTGTGATATGTTTTCATTTGAATTTATGAGGTTTTGGTCAGTTTTAATATAATTATATTGCATTGTAGGTCTATTTTTATTCAGCACTGTATTTTCTTTCTTTATATGTAAATCTTTTTTGCATGTAATAACCAATCTTAAGAAAACACAGGTTTTCTAAATTTAGCAAAACATATATTTTTAAGTATCATTGATATACACACCTTTGATGTTTGTAATGTTATAAAACTGACAGGAGTACTTTTACTTTGATATTTAAAGTAAATTAAGTTAATGATACTTACACTTTTACTTGAGATGGATTTTTTTTTTATTTTCTTGTGGAATCATCATCTAAAAGAATAAATTAATAATTTAAACATTTTAGTTTTCTGGTAATTTCTTTCATACTTCTTCCAAATTGTATTGAGTTTTTTCATGAGATCTCTTCTTCACAGGAGTATGGACGCCACCATCAAGATGAAGAGCATCCTGAAAACTAGCAAAAGTGGGTATTAAAAAAAATAAAAAATGTAATATTTTTCCACTGCAACATAACCTTTGATCAGCATGTAGCGATAATGCCATGTAACAGAGTAAAGTAAATCCAACCCTGATAGCCAACTTTAATATCTGCTTTAATTGGGGCTGTAAACTGTTGGACATCCTTCAAAGGCCAACAATCAGATTTGATTGCTATATTGGAATCACACTGATTTATATCCTCTAGAAAAATGTGAACTCAAAACTCCTTTCCTTTCCTCCGGGGGACTCAGTTGTGTTGATCAATCACATCCGTCACTCACACAGTTTTGTCGCTCTGCAGAGTTTGAGGACGGCAGCAGGACCCAGAGCAGCTCCATCGGGGCCCTGCGCTGGACCCTGCCAGAGGAGAACGTCCAGGCCCACAGCTCGGCCCCCAGCCGACCCGCCCGCCCCAACAACCTCACCAAACGTGCACAGGTGCACCACAGACTCTGGATTTAGTAACAAAATGCCTGCGTGACATTGTTGAACGTCTGCATAAATGTTTAAATTTCGCCCCTTTTGCGTTTCAAGCATCAGCATCCTCGCCAGAAGGGCCTGAAGGATCTGCGCAGCCTGCAGGAGTGCGTGTTGTTCATCCAACATTGGAAAAAGCAAGTGGACCAAGTATGCAAGGTAGGAGCTGAGTGAAGGAGGGAAGGAAGGGAGGGAGGGAGAAGGGGAGAAAGGGAGAAAGGGAGAGAGATCAGCAGTCAACCAACAAACCAGACAAGAGGCCTTTGTTTCTAGACAGGATATATAAGGAGCCAGAGGCTTATTTATCTGATGATGTCACCCTGTTTAAAGTTCATAGCTGAAGATAAAGGTTTGCAAGTTTCCCGTAACGACTCACACTGACAGTTTCTCCTCCTAGTGAGAGGAGAACGACTTCACGTGAACCAGGATTTATGATCACATAAAACTGATTAGTGATTACTTTCTGGTCATGCAGCTGGTTGCTGATAGGATAGGATTTTGACCCTCTGCTTTGCTTCACAGTAACCCAGGAATGGGACAATGAGCTCTACTGTACCCACGAACCCATTTGACTTTAACCAACGGCCTTTTTGAAATCTGTAGATGCAAAAATTTCCACGAGTCACATTTGAAACAGATTTAAGCTGCAAATCGGCTGCTGCGTTTTAATTTAACCAGAAGGATTCAAGAAACGTCTGAACCTGAAAGTCCTCTAATTCTCAGTGACACACCACTATGTGTTGAAGAGCGTATGATGTCGTCTGACAGGTTGTTATCTTGTGTTTCAACAGGGCGGAGTGGACGCAGAGGAAGGCCCCAGTAAGAAGGAGGCAAAAAGTTCCGACCCGCGTACCGAGAAAAGCCTCGAGGAGAGCAGGAAACTGATCCTGGAGTGGGCCGGCGAACTCCGTCACGTCGACAAGGTCGGTACAGAGACCAGTGGATGGATGTGCTGAGTGTGGCCCAGTAGCAGCAATATCCACTCACCTACTTTGTGTCCTCAGCTCCTGACAAAAAGCTCCTGGGCGTCTGAGTGTCAGGAAAATAACGAGGACAAGGACGCAAATGAGGAAGCACATCTGAGGATCATGGAGTGGGCGAAGGAGCTGCAGGAAGCAACTGAGGTGACACCAAAGTCCAAAATACTTGAGCGATGGTTTTGGTTAATAAAACATATGAGGTTCAGCTCGTTTACGAAGCGTAAACAACGTCTTTCGCTCCAATGCCAGTAAAAACAAAACGTTATCTGTGTGCACCGTCTCAAATCTCGCGTCTAAAAGGAACTTTTGTGTTTCGCAGAGCTGCGGCGTTCAGAGCGAGGATCTGGGCAAAGTGCTGCGTCTCTTGGACCTGAAGAAGAAGCGGCTGGTCAAGCTGATGCCTCTGCTGGAGTTCATCACCTGGTCCCTGCTCAAGGAAGACAGCACGGTGAGGCGCCAGCACCACAGACACAGACACCACTGTTGGTTGTCATAGCTCTCAAATTCTCAAAGCTGTATTCAATGGCAATGTGACCATGTTAGGTAATTATGCAACGTGGACTTGAGTGAACCCTGCTCCTTGGATACGTGCTGGAGCTCAGTAAATTAACCAAGTGATTCAGTTTATACAACTCTGATCAACTGCTGCCCCGATAGCGACGGTCTTCGAGAACTGATAGTGACTTGGCAGATAAAAGATCATCACATTTGCAGACGATGTTTTAGTGTACGTAGCAAAGAAACAGATTTTTCTCATTCCATGAGATAAATAAAGGAATCTTGCTATTGTCAAACATGTTTTATTTGTATCTCTTTTTTTAGAAGATGATTCCAAAAGTGTGGTTACTGGCAAAGCAAAAGACCTGGATAGCAGGAATTCCAAGATATATCCCCAACTCAGGTGTGTATTTTTTAAATCCCTCCAGATTCTGTTAACTTAGGAAATCAATCGTCAACGGGGCGACTGATTGCTGCTCACCCTTTATCGCCTGGTGCCGTTCTTTGATATTGTTTAATTTTTCAGAAGCCTGAAGAGTATTTCAAATTCATAAACTATAATGTCTGTTTCTCTCTTTTCAGTTTGGAGTTGGATCTGCAGTGCCTCAGGTAAGATCAGCCTGGGCCTTCCCCTTGCTTCACCTCACATGACAACTGGGCAAACAGCGAACATCGGACGATAACCTGATTTATCGCTTGTTCCCCACAGCCGATGTGATTCTTGACCCCATGACCAGCCACCCGTGGTTGCTGGTGTCGGACGACCAGCGCATGGTGCAGGAGGGCCACACAGCGTCTGAGCTCCCCGACAACCCCCAGCGCTTCGACAGCTGGCCGTGCGTGCTGGCTTGGGAAGGCTACAGCAGCGGCCGCCACTACTGGGAGGTGGACATAGCCAACCACGGCTACTGGCGCGTTGGACTGACCACCGGCGTCTCCAAGCGGCAGGGGCGCTTCCCGATGAACCCCAGGCAGGGCTTCTGGACCCTGTGGCGCAGCACACACGACTTCTTCGCCTGCACTAAGACGGAGACGCCGCTGCCGGTCGGCCTTGTGCCTGAACGTATGGGGATCTACTTGGACTACGAAGAAGGACAGATCTCCTTCTACAACGCAGGAACGAAGTCTCACATCTACACCTTCAATGGAACCTTCAGGGAGACGCTGTACCCTCTGTTTGCTCCGCTGGATGGTCGCACGCTCATGAGAATCATGCCCCCAGACGAGATCTCAAACTTAGAGAGATAGACCTCCAGGAGTTTTATTGGACAAATGGAAAGAATCTTATTCATCTCGAAGGAAGTGATGTTTAAAGCAGAGTCACCAGTTACATCCTAAATTCACACGATACTTTCAAAAGAAAATATTTAGAATTTAAACTATGAATCTAAATTTCTCTCTTAGAATTAAACTGGAGATCTAGATGCTAACGATACAACAAAAGAAAAAGTTTACTGATCATAGCACAATAAAAAATACATATATGTTAGAAATTATGATTTTTTTATAACAAGCTGACAAAAACTATAAAAGCTAAAAAGAGTATATATTAAAAGAATTATGTTAAACAATACATTTTTAAAGAAAAAGTATTTAAAGAGTCTTTTCTCTGACAGTTACATGAACATGCAGACATACACACATGCACTTCCATATATACACAGCAAACACTTAATGTCTATACATTTCACAGAGGAAAGTTATAATTAAATGTGTAAATCGTATTTATTAGAATATAAAACTTCTTGGACACATTTCTTTCACTTTTCATTCAAAGAAATTAGTAGCTTTGCATTAAGTGTGACTGGAGATGCATTATATTTTTCTATCAGCACGTTGTGAGGTAATAAAATATAAAGTTGTGTGTTGGTTGTGTGTGCAGCCGGTCAGGACTCTCTCTCACAAACCCACGGCCCGTATGCATCACAGTCTGCAGCGAAGAGACTCCCGCCCCCCCTCAGGTCGGCACAGTCCCTGTGATCAGCGTCCCAGTCCACCACCAACCTTCAACACACACAAAATATATATATATCTACTATCTATAAAAGTTTATATAGCTATGGATTAAATGTATGTGTGAGCATGTCAATATATAATGTATATATGTATATGGATGTACAGTATATATGTATTATATCATTATACAAATAAAAATTGTAAACTCAAATTGTTATGACGCTTGTGTGTGAATATACAACAAAATATGATTAAAGATCAATAATGTATTTTGCAACATTATTGACTTGTCCCGCATGGTGAGCCGTGCACCAGTGGACCTGGACTCACGGCATGTAGTGCTGGACGTCCGTCCCGTCTCCCCACAGCCAGTGTCCCTCCTGCTGGGCGTCCGTCAGTCCCACCCACAGGAAGGGGAAGTGGGGGAACCGGCTCATCACACCTTGGATAAACTCCTGAGAATGAAAGCGATGTTTAGAGAATTTCTATCTTCAAATTGGGGCCTGTGGATTTATCTGAAACTCAAAAATATATACTTTCTCCTTGAGCTATTTGCCGTTTACCATTTCTGCAGAATCCTTAATCACGACCAGGCTGCCGTTGTGTCCCCGACAAAACTCTGCGCTCCCACTCCACTGGCGGTTTTCCTCAAGCCCCACAGAGAAGTAGTAACAGTGATGCCGCCACCAAAGCCAACCGCCGGGGCACACCCTGCATCTGGAGTCTATGTGCAACGGGAAGGAAAATCCTAGTTGGTGTGACGCAAACGCTGCAAGATTCAGCTAAATTTCACTTTGTCTTTAAAATCTATATACAATGAGAAAATGGTGAATCCTTGAATCTAGTAAACTGCAGGAGGCCAGAGAGGAAAAGCGTGAATGACCTTGAGTGACAGTCTGGAGCATCAGGCCCATATCATGGAGCTCCGTCCGACACTGCTGCAGTCGCTCCACCAGCTCGTCTCCTGAGGAGCCGGGGGTCAGATGACCCTGTGGTGCTGCTCCCCACGTGGCTGACGGATTCATTTTAACATATGAACACAAGTTGACCCGATGACCGTGAGGTGGTTTGAGACGCTCATAGAACAACAGACAAAGGGACAAAGGGACAGGACACCTACCAGATTTGAAGATTGGGAATTGTTAATAAAACGTCTCAAATCTATATGTGATCAAATCGTCACCCTTATCGGAACGTTTCAATTTCAGGAGCTCAAATCTTATGTGTGGATATTTTTTTCTTTTTTTACCATGAGTATAATTTGAACAGTGTCAGGAATCTCTCACCAGCCTCCAAATGAACTGAAGACTGATACTCACCACATAACACCAGGGACAAGAGGAGTCCAGTGGTGACGATGGTAAGTGTTATCATGGAAACAGTCACTCCAGTTGTCGGGTGACAGGTTCGACAGGATCCTGCATCTGCAAAAAAAATACAAAATGAAAATCTGTTTGACCCAAGGATAGAGAAATGTGTCCTTTGTGAATCTCTTCTAGTGGTTTTTCTTCTAAAGACGGGTAATCTAATTATTATCATGATGAAACTTTGGATGTTTGAAAGATTCCAATTTTGAAAAGCTTAATCATGAAAATTTGACTATTTCATGCTGGAATTAAGGTCAAACTGAAATATTTTCCGGATGTGAAAGCAGAAAAACTGTGGCTTCTTGCCTGTTACTGCTCAGAATACTTCAGTATAAATACACAAAGTACTAAAGAGTACAAGAGCCTGTACACTGTGATGCACATGTACAGGCAAAATCTTTCCTTATTGCGCAATTAAAGTGTTTTTTAGGTGTGTGAGATGCTCTTAAACTCACTTGCAGATGTTTCTTCCTCTTCTTCCTCCTCCTCCCTCTTCTCCTCCCCCTCCTTCTGCTGCTCCTCTTCCTTTTCCTCCTCCTCTTCATGGCCACCGTGTCTCGCGCTAGGCTCCATGCTGGTACTTGACCCTCTTCTGTATTTTTCACCGCTTGCTCTCTTATTCGACTACGACAACTTCACCCTCGCAGCTGAAGTGAATGTGACCGGCCCCGCCCCTTCCTCATAATACAACAGCTCACTTCAACATAAGAGGTCAAGAAATTAAAAGTGTTCTAAAAAAGCAACCCGAGTAGAGGAAGCTGGCAGGGCGTTTGGGAACCAGCGGCCTACATCTGCAAAAAGTATTTATACCAGCAGCATCTCAGAGGCTGGAGGTGTTATATGTGTTGTTATATGTGTGTTTATTATTTCCTGTGAATGTCCGATGCTCCTCTATCTGTTTGTTTGTTTATCTGCTGAACTGATCGATTCCATATTTCCCAGAATCAAACAGCATCTGGTTTATCTGCTGCTTTTCAAAACTGTTAGAAAACTGTTATTTGGAAAAAACGGACTGAAAAACTGAATTTACCGCCTTTGTACGACTTTTGATTCTTTCATTTTGTTTTGAAAAATATCTGTTAATGTTAATTGTCTGGGTTTTATTTACACATTTAAAATGTTGATGAAAGAAAACTGAAGATTAGTGTTAAATATTAAAGACAGATTATTTATTACCTGTTTGAAAAATGGAAAAATAACCAATTTCAGTCAGGGGTAAATACGCTTAACCTTAAACCTTAAAAATGCATAATGTAAAATAGAATTCAACATACATTTTGTCGTACACGCAAGTATCTTTTAATGTATAGGAAATGTTTTCAATAGACGCAGAACAACATTAAAGCTATTAAGTTTATTGTTTTTTTTATATTTGTTGAATCTTGAAATTCTGAATGTAATCACTAAAAGACACACACACCCACATGCGCACGCAAACACACACACAATATTCAAATTTCTGAAACTGCAGTCAAACATAAATAACTCGTTGATGAAAAAACCAAGAAGTAAAACGAGTCAAATTATCTTCATCAATATCACTGAAAATTAAGAAATTGTGTTTTCACTTTCTTGCTTCTCGAGTTTCCAGAAAACATGGTCCCCCAGTAGATTTTCAAAATGGGCCTCCAGCTGCAACGGACAACACATTGATTTTGATAGGTTGTTGATGGACATAAAAGATGTGAAACCATTTTTTTTAAATCAAAATGGTGGTGACGGACATACCTGACTGAACACACTCTCCTTGGTGGAGGTCTCTGCACAGTGGAGAGGTTCCACGGAGGAGCACAACATGGACAGGCTGATTTCTCTCTCGTCGGCCTCTGATGAATAAAACAGAGACGTGTGAGTAAAGAGGAAGTCACTCTCTCATTCCGGCTCTGGCATTTGCATGGTCAGCTGATTCCAGCGAAAAATGCAAAGTGCGGTCAAAGTTAAAACCATCAAAAAAGAAGGGAAATGGATTGTTAAGGTACGGTAAAGACTAAAGCCTCATCACTGAGATCCTCACCTGTGCAGTGGGAAATATCCGCTGGGGAACTTCTCATTGTGTCGGCCACGGTTTGCACTTGAATCAAGAACCTGGTCCCTGATGTCAGGTTCTCAAACGTGTGTTCTGTTTTGCCGACCACTGTCTCCGACTTTTTGTAGTTCCAGAAGCTGGAGCTGATGTTCACAAGGTGCGTGGTTGTCTTTGTGCTGTTAGGGGCCGTCCAGTTGAAGGTGAGTCGGTCCTTGCAGCAGGAAACGACCTGGACATCAGTGGGCGGGCGCGGCACTGAACCAAAGGAGAAAGAGAAAAAGAAAATTAACATTTCATTATAATAGTTTTATCCTTGTAACTCTCCTTCATTGGTGTGCTATCTATTATTGATTGCTTTCGGATACATTGGTCACCGGTGAAGCACTTGATTGAAAGCTCAAGTTCGATCGACTTATTGATTGGTTGGTGGAGACATTGGTTCTCCGCAGTTGAAGTGAGGTTAAGTGAGAGGCTGCACAGCTCTGCAGCCAAAATAAATTCTGCTGATTTCTAGAGTAAAACAATATGTCTGTTCGCATGTATTGTGAAGCGATACACCAGCTTTACTGCAGTGATCCATCTACAGGTGTTGTTGAGTCAACCAGGGCTAAAGTCATCGATTATCAGAACCTTCAACAGCGTAAAAACACAATCAAAGTTCACTCACGGGTGAATTTGGAGTTTCCCAGCGGTGGACTTCGGAGATGTCCACTCACGGTGCGGACGATCACCGTGTAATTGGCTCCATTCATCAGGTTCTCATAGTACTTCTCAGGCTTGGGCACGTCTGCTGTCGTCTCCACGTCCTTACCGTCCAGCCGCAGCGTGACGTCAAAGCACGAGTAGCTACCGGTAGGCTGTTTCCAGGTGGCCTTGAGGGTGCTATGTGTCGTCTCCAAGGTCAGGTCTGAAATCGGCGCAGGGGCTAAAGCAGGAGTCACAGAGGACCGATCAGGGACATTTCAGGACAGCAGGACAGAGTTTGTGCTCATCAGTGAAGCCATACAGCAGAGAGTTACCGGTGTAGTTGACGATGGTCGCCTTGTCTGACTCCACGGTGCCAGAGGCGATGGCCACCACGCTCAGGGTTATCCTGGTGCCGATCGGCAGCCCCGTCACTTTCACCTCCGGCCGAGTACGATTCCACTCGCCTTCCACCGTCTCCTCGCACAGTGTGCTGCTCGGAGGAGACACAGTTACCACTCAGTACAAATAAACCTGTGCTCAGTGAGTTCAAATCAAAGATGTCCAGTGAATCCAGAAACATTGTTATTGCTCATTCTGAGGCTTTAAGAGTTTGGAGCAGTCACATGATCAGATAGACAAAGAGGGGATTATTTTACAGAAAATAAATCCATCAATCAATCAATCAATCAATCCGTCCATCCATCCATCCATCCATCCATCCATCCATCCATCAATCAATCAATCAAACAAACAAACAAACAAACAAACAAACCATCAATCAATCAAACAAACAAAAAAACAAACAAACAAACAAAACATCCATTCATCCATCCATCCATCCATCAATCAATCAAACAAACAAACAAACAAACAAACCATCAATCAATCAAACAAACAAAGAAACAAACAAACAAAACATCCATCCATCCATCCATCCATCCATCCATCCATCCATCCATCCATCAATCAAACAAACAAACAAACGAAAGACAAATTAGAGACAAGACTTTGAGATATTTTAGGAAAATAAAAGCCAAAAGGTTGAATTAGCCATCATAGCTATCATCTTCTTTGGGGGATAATCTTTTCCTCTTATAGTCGTCGTCTTTGTTACCACTTCTATAGAGATGTTGTTTTCACTGTTGGTCAGCAGGATAACACAAAAGCTACACAACAGATTTTTACACAAACTTGGTGGAAGGATGAAACCTTGGCCCCGAAGGAACTCAAACTGTGTGTATCTCCCGACACCTACTCGTTAGTGTCATTCAGGGCCTGCACCTGGAAGCCTGTGATGTAGCCCTCAGGCGGCGTCCAGCTGAGCAGCAGAGAGTGTGGGGTATTTCCCGACACCTTCAGGTTGGACACTCTCAGAGGCTCTGACAGAGGGAAAAAAAACATTACCTCAACAACGTCACAGGTTTAACTATAAAAGTCTTCAAATATAGAAAAGTTAAAAATGGTACATTATGTGTGACATGCATGTTTAATACTATTATAACCATTTAACTGTGTTTCGTCCTGTGATTTAAACCCACTTGTACATCCCGAGATGTGTGATGCTTCACTCCGGAGGGAGTCGCTATAGAGTCCTGACAAGACGATGAACGTGTGATTGATTCCAGGCTTCAAACCGACGACCTCTGACCTCGTCAGAATGGTGGTTTTGGAATGATCAGAACCGTTGACCTTGACTTGGTAGAGATCCGCGTGTCCAGATGGTTTATTCCAGCTCAGAAACACTGATGTTTCCGTCACCTTGGTCACACTGAGGTTTTGGACTTCGTTAGGTACTGCGAAGAAGATTTGTGATTCGTGAAATCGTTCATATAGTAAAATAATATTTGAAATGAACCACAACTCCAAACAGAGGTATCTCCTGGTAGATGAGATGCTATGGTGGAGTATTATGTCGTAACATTATGAGAGTAAAGTCATATTTTAATGAAACAATCAATATTACAAGGACAAAGAAAAATAAAGGAAGTAAGTAGCAAGAACAACTAAAGTTTCACTCCTGAATTTCTTGACAAACTACAAATCCCCTTTTGGTTCATCTTGCAGATCACAATCGACAATCTTATTTCTGCACTGACCCAGAACCTGTTAAACCTCTCCTCTCCTCGTTCGCTGTGACACAGCAGATCTTTACGTCTGGTGTAAAAATATCTAAATGACACAGCTGAATGTGACTCACTGGTGTAGAAGGTGGCGGCCTGTGGGTTCAGGGACCGCCCACATTTAACAGGGAACACCTGGATGGAGTATCGGGTGCCCCCTTCCAGGTTGGAAAGGTCATGGGTCAGATTGGTGCCGATTGCCGTCGGATTGGTGCCGTTTGGCGTCAGATTGGTTCCGATTGCCTTCAGATTGGTGCCGACTGCCAACAGATTGGCGCCCATTGCCGTAAGATTGGTGCCGACTTCTGTTAGGTTAGTGCTGATTGCCATCAGATTGGTGCCGATTGCCGTGAGATTGGTGCCGATTGCCGTCAGATTGGTTCCGATTGCTGTCATATTGATGCAGTCTTTCGTCGGTTGGGTGCCGATTGTCGTCGGTTGGGTGCCGATTGTCGTCGGTTGGGTGCCGATTGTCGTCGGATCGGTTTCTGTCGGATCGGTGGCTGTTGCCGTCGAATCAGTGCCGGCTGTCGTCGGATCGGTGGCTGTTGCCGTCGGATCGGTGCCGGCTGTCGTCGGATCGGTGGCTGTTGTCATCGGATCGGTGCCGGCTGTCGTCGGATCGGTGGCTGTTGTCATCGGATCGGTGCCGGCTGTCGTCGGATCGGTGGCTGTTGCCGTCGGATCGGTGCCGGCTGTCGTCGGATCGGTGGCTGTTGTCATCGGATCGGTGGCTGTTGTCATCGGATCGGTGCCTGTGGCCATCAGATTGGTGCCGGTTGGCGTCAGATCCTTAGTGATTGCCTCCAGATCGGTTGCGATTGCCGCCAGATCAGTGGCAATTGCCGTCAGATGGCTGCCGATTGGTGACGGATTGGTGGCTATTGTCGTCGGATTGGTGCCGATTGGCGCAGAGTGGTTGCTGATTAACGTCTTATTGGTGCCGATTTCCATGAGATTGGTGCCGATTGCCATTAGATTGGCGCTGATTGCTGTCAGATTGGTGGCGATTGCCATCAGATTGGCGCTGATTGCTGTCAGATTGGTGGCGATTGCTGTCAGATTGTTGGCGATTGCTGTCAGATTGTTGGCGATTGGCTTCAGGTTGGTGCTGATTGCCGTCAGGTTGCTGCCTCCTCTGACCTCGACGTGGTAATGGTCGATGGCACCAGCCATGGGCTGCCAAGTGAAATTGGCGCTACTGGTGGTCATGGCAGTCATGCTGACTTGGCCAGAGAAACGCTCTAGAAAGTCACAGAGGGAGACATTAATAAAAACAAAAATCCATATGTACTTATGCAGTAAACAAGATCTTAGAATGGTATATTCTGGAGTAAATATTAAGTAAGTAGTGGATAACAATATAATAAATTAACATAATTGTGTTATTTCGGGATAGTAAAGTGCTGTTTATGACAACATACACATGTATTGTACTGTAGTATTAACATTTGGAGCTTTTAAATGAGTCTTACCATCGTAACAAATATAAGGCAGAGGCTCGGAGCAGTCCTTTTCAACCCAAGCCCCAAAACTGTACGTGGCCACACACAAGTCTTCAGTACCTGGGACGACCCCGGGGGATTTCAACACAGGCCAACCAGGGTACCAGTTCTGGTAGGTGAGGAAGTCCCCGTTTGCCCAGCGGCTCCACGGCATACTGGAGGGGCAGGGGGGGTTGGGGTGTTTGCGAAGGCCGATCCAGTAGACAGAGGTTAGTTTCTGGGAAATTACCTGGGTGTTGCTGGGGGTCAGAGTCACCAGCTCCTTGTAACAGACCTGATGACAGACGGAAATATTCAGTTACTCTTTTACAACAGAACTGAGCGGATTTCAAAAATTGGACAAGATGCTGAATATCCCGCTGGACGTGTGAAGGTTCTCAGAACTTTCTCGAACCTGTCCGATTTGTGAAGCTTTGGTTCAGATTCAAATGTGTTTAAACCAAGCTTTGTACATTTCCACATGTGAAGTTTATTCAAAGTTTTATTTCTTGCACTGCACATTTTCTTGTTTCTTCCTATAGGTAACAAAAGTTTCTCATCCAGTGGGTTTGATTGGCACGGTCGTGGTCTTTAATTCAGCAGACAAACCTGAGCCTGGTGCGAGATGCCACACACAGACACCGACTTTCCATATTTTGTGGTTGAGGTAATGAACCAGGAAGTGCTTGAGTCAATGTACTTCTGTTCATTTCCTTTGTTTAGGAAATGACTTCCTGACTGATTAGACTTTACAGCTTCCTCCTGGGGATGATTTTCATCCGCTGCTCCAGAAATTCACCAGTTCATTATTCTAAATCATATTCACAGAGGTAGCCTCAGTAGTTTCCTGTGTTTTCACACACACCTCACGTTTCAGCCTCGTCTACATGTGGCTGAGGTGGATTCTGTACCTGGCAGTGGTTCCTGGCCTCGTTCCAGGTCATACTTCCCGGCGGGACGAAGAACTCGGGCTGGGCCTCGACGTGCATCATCATCATCATCATCATCAGTGCTGCACAGAGATGTTCAAAAAGTGGAGATGAGGTCAGGACCCCCAACATGCACAATAAAGTAGATTCTGTGCACGTTTTCGGGTTCAGCAATCATGTTATTTTCTATAATCCGCTTCTACAATCAACACACCAACAGAACATCATTATATTCTTGATATGTAACTCAACCACACAATCTTGACTGAACTACAGGTGGTTAGTATCCATAGCTGCAGCTAGTTTCGGAAGCCTTAAAATAATAAAACAGGTCAAAATATTCTCTATTAATTCAAATTGTAAGTTTAAAAGGAAAAAAAAAAAAAAAAAAACAGGGCCAGGATCGTTATAAAACATATGGTCTCGACTTTGAAGCTTCCAGGTTGAACTCACTGTGAGGTTAAGTTTCATTTAATAAAAAGTTGTTTCTAGTGCTGTAGCCAATAGGACAAATAATTAATAATGAATGTAAATTGATTTATAGGCCTTCAACAAGCGAAGTAAAATAATAACATTTACCACCGACGATCATGTTCCGATTTGGAGCCATCACATTGGCATCCAGACAATTACAATGTGAATTTTTTATTATTTTCCATTGAAGTAAGAAAATATCAAACAAATAAATAAAAAGGCATATTAAAAGACTGTTAATCATTGTTTGCAGCACTTAACACTGACCCTAAGGATATTAATATAACACTCACCCCAAGTTACAAAAATACAGATTCTATCCTGAAGAGAAAACGTTGTCATGTTGTCTTCCAGTGGATTCTGGATAACTTCCCCAGAGAACAGCTACTGTAAAATGAAAACAGTCGGGCCGACACTGTATTTAACCAAACCCAGTTTGAAGTGGTTCAAAAACCTTTAGTATTAATTTGGCTTGAATTCACTACTCAGCCAAGTCATGGCTAAATGCTCTGCCTCTCTAAACAAGGAGGGAATTAATCTCTCTATATGCGAGAGAGAGAGGGGGGGGGGGGGGGGCGTGTCATATGAACACACAAACACACATCTGATCCACCTGCAGTGAAGATCAACAGGTCGTCAGACATTTGAATAAAAACGCTCCACCCGGGTCAGACACTGAGGCGCTGCTGGTTTTACATTTAATTCCGAGAAATGCAAAATACCAATATGAAAATGTGAACAGTACACCAGTCCATCAGGCAGCAGATGCAAAGAAAATAACATTTATAGAGAATAAATAACAGAAGACAGGACAACTGTGTGACGTTAAGCGTTTATTTCAGATTAAAGCTTCGACTAACAAAATGGAAAACGGTACAAAAACATGAAAAGTAAACAGTAGAAAGATAAAACCTCTTATACATAACTAAGTTCCCAAAATAATCTATAAAAGAAAGAAACACAATAAAAAAAAGGGCAATGCCTCATGGACATGTAATGGCAGTGTGAAAGAGTGGTTTTATTCATGGACAGTGATTGGTTGAACTCAAGTGCTGATCGAACTTGTGGATGGAAGAAAACATTTAACGAACATCCTGAAGTTATTTTGTATCAGAGTGGGATTGTTACCAAACATAAAAGATGTGATTAGGTTTTCGGGGATGATCCAGCCAGCCCCTCATCCAACTAACAGTGTTCATTTGAACAGAAATCATGGTGTCGTCTCTGAAAACAAGCTGATCTTTAACAATAAAAACGGAATAAGAATCGATTCTATCAATGTTTGTTAATTTCCAGGCATAGCTGTGCATTAAGCTTGAGGTTTGGTTCAGGTCTGTATATAAAAATAAAAAACAGGTTGAACCAATTCAACACGTGTGAAAGTGGCCTCCGGGGAAATTTAGACCAGATTAACTTTCTTTGGATAGTTCGGACTTGCAGAAAAAAAAATTGCAGGAAGTTGAACAGAAAACTACAGAGAAAGAAAATGAAGCAGAAGCGGTTTGCTTGATGTTCATTTGGCTGCTTGCAATAGCATTGTAATATTAAAGTGGCAACAAAAGTAACTAAGTGAAACGGTACATTCATTTCATCCATTCAAACGGAAAGACTCTTGTTCATGCCGACCTTCTCCAAAAACCAAATCAATGTGACGGATAAGAGAACACGGCTCAGGACACATGACGGTAATGCAAACGTCTTGTGCGCTCCCTGAATTTCAATTTGAGAACCAAACATCGAATGTAAACAATGTCACAAAAGAACCTTAACCTTGGTTCGGACTTTCGGGTTTGAAAACGCACTTGATCATAATTAATACTTTGACAAAACAGTTGACCAAACAAAGAAAAAAAACAAAAAGAAATCTCTTTGGGTTTTTAACCAATTAAAATCAGACAAAAAATAAAAAAGGAATGCATAATTAATGCCAACAGGAATGACACATTTTAAAAAGAGAGTCGATAAAACTAGAATTAAAATCCCACCCAAAATGTAACACTGATTAAATCCAGAGCCCTATCGTAGAGTGAGAGCCGTGAGATGGAGTCAGGGTCTGCTTACAGTGAACCTCTCTTCTCTTCATAATGCATTCCATTTATTCATTAGTTTGTGTAATTAACACTGTACAGTGCTTTACAGTACAGTAAGTGGTCAGGCAGTACAGTTATCAGCTCAAGTTTTCTGGCATAGGGAGGCAGGCGGTGATTTTAGGGTTTCCGATGATGAGTGAATGACCTGATTTAAACCTGAAGGCTGTGAAGGATTAAGAGATGACGTTTGTCGTCATGATCGAGGGATCGAGCTGCTCAGTCGCTGTCGCTCCGCTCTCCCCTCTGCACCAGTCGCTTCCCGCTGGAGGGCACAGGGAGCTCCTGCTTTACAGAAACTTTGTTCTTGGCTCTGGTGCAGAGAAAGAAATTTGATCAAACATTGACATAAGAAAGTAATCGTAAAAGACATTTGGAATTTATTGTAGCGTTTAGTTTTTGACGTGTGTCTTACTTTTCTTTCTCTGCCGCCCCCTCAAAAGCTTCATTGATTTTTTTTATGATTTCGTAACGCTCTCTTCCTTTAACCTGCAATAAAAAAATGAATGCATTAAACGAAAGGGAAATCATTCATGTCATGGAAGATTCTGTGAAGAAGGAATCCTGCTTTGTGAGTCATTGCAGCTTTACTCACCAGAACAGTAAAGACCTCCTTGTCTTCTTCCTCTGCGCTGGAAGAGGACTTGGATTTCATCACAGTGGTCGTGTGTGGAGCAGAGTTACTCGGAGCTTGTTCTGAAACAAAAGGGAGGTTAGAAAGGAAACAGAACAAACATAACGAAAACTGAAGTAACCAATGTATCGCAACACAAACGTACTACGCTTCTTGGTCTGCTTGGGGCCGTTTGGTGTCTTGGTGCTGCTCTCCTCGTCGGTTTTGCGGTCCCTTCCTGGACATGCACAGACACGCACCTCGAAGCATCTCCGGCCCAGCACCAGTCCGCTGGGAAGGAAACGCACAGATTCAAGGGTCAAAAAAAAGGAAAGAGAGGGTTCCCTAAGCTGCAACAACAAAGATCTAATACAAGCTGGAAGATGAGACTGTTTAAACATCGTGTACAAAAACATATCTACTCATGCCATTTGCCCATCCCCCCCACACCACTTCTATGCCAAAATATGATTCCCCCACCCCCAACATATTTGTTAAAGCAAGACTTTGATTTCCTAAAGAAAATTAAGAATAAAACTAAATAAGAAGCCAAGACTTACTCTGGTGTCTCGAGGGTCAGGATGGTGAGGATCTGTCTGCGGTTCATCCCCCCCATGCATGAGCTGTTGCACATGAAGCTCAGCAGGATGGCCGTGGTCTCTGAGCCCAGCTGAAGAAGAAAAGTCATAACGTCACTGCTTGCTGAGGCTCATACGGTTAGAGAAAGACCACCTGATCTAAAATACCACCTAGGTTACCAACAAAAGAACATTCAGTAAGTGTGGAGCAGACTTCAGACAGAAGGAGTTAGGAAGCCATACCTGGGGGGGTTCGTAAGGGACGGTCACACTCTGCCTCTTTGTGTGGGGATCTTCGAAATACAGAGCCCTCTGGCTGCCCTCCAGTCTGATCAGATGGCTGCGATGCTCTGCAGCTGAAAAAAAAAAAACACAGATCAGAACCAAATTCACCTCAGACCTGCTGGGTTTAATCAGATTCTTCTTCAACCGCTCATACAAGGACATTTTACACTGATCACTTTACTTACTGTCCTCAGTCTGGTGATGGGGACACCTACGGACCACGTCGGCCACATGCTCAGTCTTCTTGTAGACCGCTGTGGCTCTGAGCACAGCCCCCTGAGGAGGCTCCTTGCTCAGCAACACCTCCACGGGGCTGGTTTTAGCCAGCTGGCAATACAGCTTTTTGAGAAGCTCCGAAAACTGAGAGAAACACGGGGAGAAAGCCACACAGCATATAATCGTTCCACTTGTGGAGAAAGGCGAGCAGAACCGAGTCCGGGTCTGAAATCTGTTTCAGAAAGACAAGGAAACTACTCAAACAGTAGGTAAAGTACACTTTCTACTCTAAAGAAAAAACACAAACTATGTGTAGATTTCTCCAGATCAGTGGGGTCAGGTTTATCAAAGTCAAAAGGCCATTTTATTGACTTGCTTTATTCTGTTTTTAACCCTTTCAGTGCTGGAGGAAGACAGGGCAGGAACATGTCCCGTCATGTCAGGGCTTCACTTCACTAGCAGACTGCACCTCACCCACAGACCAGAGCAGGAGTCAGGGGGCGGGAGTTTCAGGTCAGACTGGCCTAACCCTCCACCAAACTGGCCAACCATGGCGAGCTGCTGCACGTGTCATGATAGACACCAACGCCATTGGCTCCTCAAATGCAGTGATTTAGCGAATCGCCACAATGAGATTCCACATGAAGGCCACCGTGAGAGAAACCAAAGAATGGATTTCTAACGCAGCGCTGTGGTAAGTTGAGATATCTTATACTAATGTTTATATAATAGAGTGTCTACGTGTTCGAACATTTTGAATAACTTTAAAATGAAATTAACTTCAGAGAACAGTGATTCATAAAACTTTTCAATTCACAAAGCTCAACATTTAAACTTTTTAGACGATAGGATTAAATGTAATTTAGTCTATTAACAAAATACTCGACAGGAACCCAATTAAGAGTGAGTAATATTTAAACTATGGATGAAAGAAATCTGGTTCAATCTGTGAATGGCGCCTTAACACTGAGTCGCTTTTGAAATTCCTTTTGTCTCAGACATGGAGCTCAAACGGCAGAATGAGCTCCTCACCAAGTTTGGTTGCACGATAATCTGCTCGGGTTAAACTTAACTTTTCAGATCAAGCATTTAGATTCTGAATAATCTGTCAAACCTAAAAGCCGAAAAGTATGAATTTGCTGGTGATAAAGATAAAAGTGAGACTATTCTGGTATGTTTATCCTTTGAAATAACAGGGAGCACGTTTTACAGTCAGTTTAAAACTCAACATTTCTAGGAAAGTGATTTCTTACAGTGGAGGTGACAGATTTGGCTGTGCCGGACTTCTGGAAGCGAAGCTGGAAGCCGTATTCCCCAGGATAGTCGGTCACGACTGGGACGGTGGAGGATGGGGGAGTAACACTGTCTTTAGCCACCATCTCTGGGGGCAGCTCGAACAGATTCATATCAAACCCATTTTGCAGCTGCAAAAGGACAAATATATGAGTGTGAGTCAGGCTGCCTCCATTATCAAACAAGGTAAGATTTTAAAAAGGGCTAATTTAATGAAAATTCACTCATTATTAAATGTACACAGTAGAATGCTTACACAGTACACAGTAGAATGCTTACCAAATTGCCCAGATGATCATCAAATTCCTCCGCGATGGTGGCAATGGAGGGAGTTTGTCTGCAAAAACAACCTGGTTAACTTATCTGGAGTTGACTGACATTTTTATTTTAACGGTAAAACATATCCAGAACATGACTTACACAGAAGCCCACAGCTCACTGAAGGAGTCCTGGCTCCCGGGAAGGATCTGCATCCCGTCCAAACCTTGCTCATCCATCATTTAGCTCCCGTCTTCAGCCGCAGAGAGGAAATGACGGAGAAGCCGAGCTGCAGGAATGCTGCAGTGACAATCAGGAAGTGAGAAGTTGTGTTAGAACAGGTATTTATCTCAATCTCAAATTAAATTATTACCAACAATCGGGTTGCATTTGTCAAACCTTTAGTTAATGTTAGTTTTCTGTGTAAATCCCCATTTAAAAAAGGCAAAGATAAAGTTCCCTACACTGATATGAAAAACAGATGGTGAAATCTGAGAACTTTAGTTTGGATTTGATAAGCTTATAAATTACAACAAACGATTCAAAAGAATAATAATCACAAAATAATGAATGGCACTGATAGTTAAATAATTTTAATACTTGAATTTACAAGAAACAACATTTAAGACACAACTACTTTAATACGGTTAAAGTGGACAAACAACCACATCTAGGATTAATGAGGGAAACGTCAATAAGTTAATACATTTAGACACAAAAGTGAATTATGCCAACATGTCATGGCTGCCACACAGGAAATAAAACACACAAACTAAAGTGGGTCTTTGACTCTCTGGGCAACTTTCTAATTTAAACAAGTGTAAATGCAACTTATTAAAACTAACATTAATCTCAAGTATATCTTAGAAATACAGTTAGAGAAGAAAATCTTATAAATAAAAGCTAGCAGCACTTCAAACCTTTCACGCGCAAAACACAATCCAGCATGCTAACGCTAGCTGTCGTCCATTTTCTGTCGGGCAGGAGGCCTAGGGATCTGAATGAACCAGGCTCCATTGATCCCACGTGACACTTTAAACCGACACACGGCAACTAATTAAACTTAATTATGATGTTAATCATGCTAACATGCAAAGGACCGTCAAGTAAACAGCGCATCGTATATTGTGTGATAGCAAGCGGTCGTGTTTAGCTAGCTTATCCCGGCTAATGGCGCTAGCATTACGTTAGCATTACGTTTCGTGGAATCAAGCTAGCAAACTTTTTCCCACCGTGGTAACCGGCGGCTCTCCGGTGTCCGCTTCACCGGAGGGGAGAAGAATCGGGAACACGTGGGTGCCTTGAGCTTCCCCCTGCCGCCGTCCGAGGGGGCACGAGTCGCGGGTGTGAGTCAAGCCGGAGGTGATCCAAAAAAGAGCCCAAATATTGTGATGTTCGTCGGCAGCACGTTGTTGTTGTGATCGGGGATTCCCACTAAGAAGGAGAGGCACGGCTCTTAAACCTGCGGCCAATCACAGAGCGGCCAACTCTCCCGATGCACTCAAACGCAATCTGCTGCTTTCAAAAACCGTCCGAAATATTACAACTCTCTTGTCTCATTAATAACATGGTAAAAGGTTATTAAGAGAATATCCACATAGGGAAATCAAACTTTTACAATCTACATTCCTTTGCAGCAGTCATTCACACAGACTCCATAGAGTTATAGTGTTTACTTCATTTGCACCTTTGAATGTTATTAGTTTTAGTTTTATATCAAGTTATTTCTACCCTTACTTTTTTTGGATTTGTTGTTATTATTGTATCATATGTTTGTCAGAAGCATCTAAAGCAATTCTATAACGTGTTCAATCAATATAATATAACAATAGTACACTCATCTTTGCGATTGAGTTTAACAAAGAGCAACTTTAAGGTTGAAGCTACATTTGAAATAAATAACTACCCTATTACACTTGAAGGCAACATAAAATGAATGGTACAATATTGCATCATGAAATCACATGAACTCACTGAATATGGTGAGTTCATGTGAGTTCACTTTTCTCTTTAATAAAAGAGGCAGACTCTTAAAAACAGTGATTGTGGTACAACCAAACAACAACAGAAATGTAAAAAGCAAGGCACAATACGTGTCACTCTAGCATGCCTTAACTTTGTGATAGTAAAATGATTGTCGTTGTAAAATCTACAAAATATACAGTTTCAAGATATTGCTCAGTGTTTTTCATTTCATTTGATCATCGAAATGACGATTTAATCCTGAAACAAGCTGCAGAACTTAAACATTTAAGAAGTAGAATGAAATACCAACAGTTTTAGTTTCTTCCTCAGCCACGACTGTGATTGTTACAAGTTCATCTTTGCAAGATGAACCCACACTTTTCCTCTTGCTTCTGTCTAAGACTCCTGAGGTCAAAGGTCGACCCTGAAGCCCGGTCCCTTGAGTGGCCAGTGTCAGCGTCTCACTTCAGGACTGTGTGGTGGCTGTGTGTCAGGAGATGGAACGGGTCGTCCACTAACCTCAACGTCAGTGTTTCGAATCCCTGGCTCCTCCAGGTCCACAGGGAAAAGTGGAGGAGTAACAGGTGGCGTTTTAAAATCAGCTGATTTCACTGTGCCTTCATTTCATAACAGGCCGGATGATGTCATCTCTCCTCACCCTTCAAACGCCCCTTGGCTGATTAGATGCCCGTCTGTGCCCCTGGGGGACCAGAGCTGAGGAGAGAGTCCGAGCCGGACCTCGCTCAGATCACTCCCAGCCGGGCCTCGCGTGCCGTGCTGCTGCTGGTGTCATGTCCTGAGCTGGCACCCGGAGTCACATCCAACGACCACGCACTGAGCGTTTGGTCCTCGTCCATCACTCCTGGTGCATGGCGGCAGGTTGACCTTTAAATGAATGTGCTGACAGTGCCAGCCAGTTCTCTTTGAACCTGATCCTGAGTGGCACTGAACCTGCACACAATGATGAGGGAGGTCCAACAGAACAGGCTCAGAACCACAAAGGAGCAAAAAATCACATGCAGCATGAAATCGAATTTCCCCAAATGCTGGTGGAGATGGTTCAGTAAATTTGATGCCAAATCAAATTGAATATTTTTCCTCTCGTGTGCATGTCACTACGTATTGGCACATCACATGAAAAGGGGCTGGACGTGTGTGAGTGTGTTTGTGTGTGTGTGTGTGATGATCTACATTACTACCACCAAGGAGATTAGGTTTTCATCTGCGTCTATTAGCAGGATTACGTAAAACCTGCTGAACAAAGTAGCACAAAACTTTGTGTTTGTTTAAACTGTATTTTTGAACCTATGAATTTGTGATTTTTTTTTTCTTTTCACAGTTAACAAATGACCTCGTGAGGTATTACAGCCGGTCACACGCTGACTCTGACCGTCACAGCGAAACACCTGCCGCCAGTCACACCACTCAATTTACTCTAGCATGATTTTAAACCGGCTGACCTCACCAAACACACACACACACACACACGCACATGCACACACAAAGGTCATGACAAGGAGGGCCAGTATTTACACAGGCGCCTTTGCTACATCATTTGGGCAGTCACATGGCAGGCTGGCACATTGTGTGTGAGAGTGAGAGAGTGTGAGTCTGTGTGTACGGTGTGTGTTTGTGTGTGTGTGTGTGTGTGTGTTTCAGATAACACAAAACATGCAGTTTGGTGACAACACAGGTGACATTTTGGGAAAGTTCTACATATTCTCCAAGCGTGTGAGTGCGATGATATTTGTACATTCTCCAAGTCTGTACTTGCAGTTCTTTCATAATTCTTGGCTCCCACTCTATGAATACATGTGATACTTTTTGGAAATGTAATAGTACCTCTGTGTGTCCCTGGTTGTGTGAACCATTAAACTATGCTGGTGGGGACCCTGCGCCAGTGTTCGGAGGGTGTAAAGTGTCTCTACTTTTAGTCAGAGTCACACACAGTTGTGCGTGTGTGGGGCCCCTGGCTTCACATGATGGGTGTCAAGTTCCCACCTCACCCCCCCGATCGCTCTCAATGTGCGTATGAGGGCAGCGGAGGGAAAAGGCAGAGACAGAGTGGCATGGGAAGGGGGGGGGGGGGGGGGGTTGTCTGTGAGGGCTGTGTCTTTTTTATTGAGAGACGAACAGCAGATATTTTTCCACTGAGCTCTCTGGCGGATTCTCCAACGCACCCGTCACCCTCATCCACAAACCACACCCGCTCTGCTAACTCAGGTGGCCGAGCCCAAATTTGGGGTCCCACCTGTCGCCCTCTGGAAAGGGGGGCCCGGGGCTTTGTTGTGTGCGAGAGCTGGGAGGGGGAGAGTTTGTGGAGCAGGGTGAGCGTGTGGTGTTTGACCTCTTTGGCATGTGATCTGAAATAGAAAGGGATTTATGGTTGTTGGGAAGGCAGACAATGGCAAACCGGGGGCGTCAAAGACGAGCCCCCTCTTTGCTGCATGACACATGTTGAGTCATAGCTGCTCTCATGTCTGACTCTGACATGGGTTCGCCTGAGGTCCGGCACCTGTGCAGCCATGTAGCCTCCATATCCTACCTTCAATAATTACCTGGAGGTTATGTTTTGCAGCACCTCCAATTCAAAACCCAGATCTGGTGAACATATATGTGGTTCTATAGGGGGACGGTCGGGGGACATATGCACTTAGTCGATTAGCTTCATTAGAGGTTATTTTGAGTTTTGCTTGCTGCCTCACTTGTGCATCCACACTGGAGTTTATAAGTCTAAAGGAGAGTCCGCATTATGTAATGCTGCTCGGGAAAACTGGGCCCTGACACCAAATTTTGCCCGGAGCAAACCTCCAGCTATGGATAAAGGATTGCTGAATCAAACAGGAATCTTATAATGTAATCACAACCATGACACAAGAAAAGCCAGCCCCCCCCCCCCCCCCCCCCCCCCCCTCTGTCTGTAAGGTCCCTGTCCTCCTGGAGCTTCTTCCTGCGCACATGCTCGCTCCCCTCTCATCTTCAGCCAATGGTCGTTAAGGTCACGAGCTCGTCCCTCCGTTCTCTCCTCGGACCTCAAGATCCAACAGCCTCACTCCGACCTCTCCACTCCCCTCCCACCACTTTTGGAGAGAGGTGTGCACGCGGGTGTGCGGGTTTTCGTCTCTCCCAGCTGCACAGACGCAACGCAAACCTCAAAGTACTGAGAACACTGTGCAGGACAGGACGCACCGGGTCGGTCCCCGCGATCTTTCCACTTTGGATTTAAGTTTCCATTCGTTTTTTCGGCACAAAAGGGGCTCAAGGGTCGAGTTGCGGCTTGTTGTCCTTTTGAGGGAGTTTCACGCGTCTCCATTTGGCACGAGACGCACCTGTCACCGACTGCCACTGGGTGTCCGGAGCTGCCAAAGTCATGCCGGCCGGGTTTCAGCAACTCGGAGGGGAGGTAATATTTTCCACTGAGGTTTCTTAACAGTTTCTATTTTGTGGTGGCTTCATTCCTCCCCAAAAGAGTGACGTGATAATCGTGTTGGTGTGCTAAAAACGGGTTTACTCCGTGCGTAATTTTAGTTTGGAGAGCTTTTACGCACGGGGTTGTCGCTGTCCTATACAGAAACAATGGCCAATGGGCAATTAATCTATAGTATAATATATGTTGGTTTTTACAGAAACTTGTGGGTCAGTCAGTATTGGCAGGGAGAAAAACTAACATCAGCTCAGGTTTAAATGGTCTTTGTTCCTTATTTAGTTCTGAGCTTGACCTTGACGAGGCAAATATCTCAGTTTACAGGCCCAGAGCTCAGTGTTGTGGTTTGAAAGGCCACAGAGGTTTTCACCGCCCTCATCAACATTGCCTGTTTTGTATGCTCCCTCAAGCTCTCTTTGAGAACCCATTGCTCGCCAGATGGGTGAAAATGTTGGTTTTGCATGTTATACTCCTCCAATGGACAGTTTCATCTCTCCTAAAGCATAAATCAACAGGGATTGGATCTGTGATGGCATTAAAACAGTGTCTGTGTGATGCTCAGAGGTGTTGACTTTACTATAACATAAAGAAAGCATTATATCTTAGTACCAGATGATCACTGGCAGCTTTGAATTTGTGTGGAAATTGCAGGAAGTCCCAGCTTTAAAAGTACAGGGGCAGATTTATCCCACGATAGGTGAAAAGTAAATAAGTGACTGCACATTCAGCTGAGACGAAACACGGTGGAATAGAGCAGAACATGGCCGCCTCTGAACGCGTTTCCTTTTCTGCAAGGACACATGCACATAAGCAAACACACACCCCTTTGTTTTGGTCCGTGGATACTAACGAGCGCTTATCTGCAGACTCAACACAGCAAGGTCAAGACAAAAGTGTTGCAGACGAATGCTACACCTCCGTGGTCCATTGAATAGAACAGAAATACATGGTATATAGATAATAGACTTATTATTTAACTTTTTTGAATAATAGACATGAGCCAAGTGTGTGAACTGCTTTTTCCTTCATTAAAAACATTATTCTAACGAAACCAAGACCCAGACTTTGCTCTTGGTCACACCATATTGTTGGTGTTGACTCACGCTACTAAAATATCCGCTTTTCAGGAAGCGTTATCACAACTATGATGGATTTGCATTGTTGTTGTTTGTCCAGCTGCCTTCTTACATCCTCCAAAAGCTGGTGAAATCCCCAAATCAGCCATGAAAATCATCGTCCTAGCGTAGCAGCTATCCTCCGGGTCGTCTTATCTGCCCGTTATGACATGAAAAGCTCTTCGAGAGTATTCAAACTCACTCTTCTGGAAGGGGAAGTCCTCATCTCCCCAAGGTCGTCTCGTCTGTCACCTTGTAGACAGGTGCCATGAGGCCTGATGGGAAAGTGGAGGGAAGCTAACGTTCAGCAAAGCGGCCTGTGAGGTCTTGAGCCGAACTAGAGAGATTGTTCCCCATCACGATCACAGTTATATATAGTTGATGTTGGTGGAGTGGGGCCGTGTGCATGTGTGTGTGTGTTTAACCTCTGTTGGTGTGACAAGAACAGCTCCCTGCATTACTCACCGGGATGGAAATAATATAGTTTATAACAGTAAAGGTTTATGTATTTGATAGTTCTATGTATTTTTGTTCAAGTGTGTGTGTTTGTGTGTGTGTGTTTCCCGTGCAGGCAGTGACTGGAACCCTTGCTCTCTCAGTCTTCACTGCCGTTCTGGGATCTCTGGAGTTCGGATACAACATCGGCGTCATCAATGCACCACAGAAGGTAAAGAGCTGAGCACTGATCACTGGGAGGGTATCTGAAAGGATATCCCAGGACTAGAGGGACCCTCAGGAGAGGTCATACCCCGCGGCATTGGGCACACATAACATGTAAATGCACAAGATCTGAACTTTTATTTGGATCTGCACCAAATTGCACATGACTTCAACCCTAAACATGCCAGGTACTGTTTTTCTTAAAGATCCATGAATTGTTCCCTGAGGAATCAATGAAGATGTTCAAAGAAAGTGAAGGAAATCCGACCCATGATTTAGATCCACACCAAAACCTAATGGCTTCTTCCCTGATCCACAACACATCCGTCCACCAAGTTGCGCGGAAATCAAACCAGCAGTCTTTTTGTAATCCCGCTAACAAACACACAAACCACCAACAAGCAAACGGACACGGGTGAAAACATCACCTCCTTCCCGGAAGTAAAAATTCCACGCAAGTACCAGACTGGATTCGGGGAAAGAGCTGGTGTTTATAGAGGCGCTGGTGCATGCTGGGTGGCTAACACGGTGGCATTTAACCAGACATCAACTCAGCTGTTTCTCAAATATTCCCTGATGTTACAAGGTGCCATGTTTGATGCCACAACATGAAGGGAATTGGTGCAAGCGAGTGACTGTAAATACAAAGATTGAACGTGATAGAGTGACAGAGAGAGAGAGAGAGAGAGAGAGAGAGAGAGAGAGAGAGCTGGGGTCCCTTTTGTTGTGTCAACACAACAAAGAGAGGGGGGATGTCTGTCTGGTTCTTGTGGAACACCGTCTTACGTGGTTTTGTTTTTGTCCATCACGCTGTTGCTCTCTGTGCATCTGTAGTATGAAGGAGCGTTTGAGGACAACATGTAAGAAATGTTCTAAACGCCTTGTGATTCATGATTATGGTGCATTCAGCGGCCGGCTCTTTATAATCAGGACCTTATGTATAAGTGTCTATGAATCATTTTAGTTTGAAATATCTCCACACAGACAACACCAACAGTATAGACACCGTTTTGTTTTGTTTTAACCAATATCTTTCTAGAAAATTTGCGTATAAGCAAAATAAGGTAAAATAAGGCAAAAATAGGTAGAATATACAATAATTAATTGTAGTACTTATTGTAGTACTTGTACCATAAATCAGAAGCATATCACAATATGCCACACACACACACGCCGCTGTCGTTCAGTGAGATGACGAGTGTCCTCAAGTCAAGTCAGGTGAGATGTTTCCGATTCGCCGCGTGCTGGTGCTCGGGCATCTGCTCATAAATCTGTCTTACCTTGACCCTCAGCTGCGAACTGGACTCAGCTGACACAGTTCCAGAGACACACACACACACACACTCACACACACACCCACCAGAATAGAAGACGAGCGGCTGCTGTATCTTAACGTGTGTGTGTGTGTATGTGTGTGTGTGTGTGTGTGTGTGTGTGTGTGTGTGTGTGTGTAGCATTCTCTTACTGGTCATCGTGTATTGGAGTGTAGCTCTTGTGGCATCATTAACACACCAGTAAAATGCCGTAGGCCACAGATCAGGCTGCAGGTCACATTCAGACACATTATTCATGTCACAGAAGAACGTATGAAACAAAAAAATTGAGCCGGGTTTAAAAATGTACATGATTTATATAACAAATAATAAAACATCCTCAGGTTTTTACCAATGCAGATTTCAAATCCCAGTTTCTAATTTCCTTTTTTTTGTCCCCTGCAGATTATTGAGGAGGACTACAACGCGACATGGATTCACCGGTATGGAGAGCCCATCCCCACGGGGACCCTCACCTCCCTCTGGTCGCTGTCTGTGGCCATCTTCTCCATCGGGGGCATGTTGTCCTCCTTCTGCGTGGGCTTTGTATCAGAGTGGCTGGGCAGGTAGGGGAAACAGAAACTCTCTACTTGAAGTTGAAGTTTAAAGATTTCTCTGTGGTTTTCTTGCAAATGCATGAAAGTCAAAATCAAAAAGGTTGACACTGGGTCATATCGCATAAATCTAAATACTCAAACTGTGAATGAAATGAGAGGAGGTCCAGATGAACACAGAATGGCCCAACAGTTCCCTTATGAAACCACATTTAAATTCACTAGATCCTGAAACAAATGCAAATTTAAGAAATAATAAAGTAGTAAATACCCCAGTGGCTCACACATGAGTATCTCCCTTTCACCGCTGTGTGGAATCCAAGATGGATCCAAACATCCTTTTTCAGTCTTTAAGGGGAAACTTCGACCTGGACGCTCCTTGTCGGCCCAGTTTCCCACTGTAACCTGAGCTGGGATTCGAACTGGAGACCACATCTTCCACTGACTGAAAGGAGATCTCCCCAGAGCTGGCAGCACTGTGTCAGGAGGGCTGTAGAGAAGTAGGTGAGAGGGGGGTTGGTGGGTGCACTCAGGGTGCTTCGCCCTGTGTGGCTGGTTAAAACGGTGGAGCTGCGGTGACCTCTGGGGTCAAAGGGATTTCGATGCATCTCCAGTGAACACTGAGGTCACCTAACCACCAGCCTTGCTCACCCTTCCACACTGAGGCTGACCAGGCCTTTCGTGTCAGGGCCTCAACTCTCCGTCTCCTTCTCCGAGCCCCAGAACCTCTGAAAGACACATTTTATAAGTGTGTTTTCTGAAGACCTGGGGTTTGATATTCAAAAAAGGGAGGGTGGAACATGACCCAAGGAAGAACTAATTAAATGTTGGTGCGGATCTGGATCAGCGGCCAGATTGGTTTTCTTTACTTTAACATTGCAAGAGAGGACATTTTTCAACATTTTCCATTATTCCTCAGAGAATAATTCATTGTGGAACAAAATCAGGCCTGTTGAGGGGACTAATATTTGAGTGCGTGAACGTTGATGCAAATAAAAATGTGGATCTAGTTAATTTACATGTGGTTTCATAAGGGCCTTTGCGGAGGTTTATGCACACAATAGGTATTGCATCACAACTAGAAGTCAGTTTTAACAAAACTAGATAAGCCTAATATTAAATGTATTATTGTTTATAATCTCTTAAATACATGTGTGTTTTGGGGCAGTCTTAGATTAACCAATGTTCTGCACAACTTTCTGTCACAACTTATTATGATGATCTAAAAATAGCTTTAGGAAAATGCTATACCAACAAACTGCAAGTGCTGTATTCAGATGAATCCTGTTGGGTGCTTAGTTACCACTTATCCACTTGTCAGAAAATAATAATTTCCGTCCAACATCAAGTGACTCCGGTGTTTTAGTGCAGCACTGCCCCCTGGAGGCCAAAGAAACGACCAGCTTTTACATGTGTGGTTCTCAGTAACTTTGAGAAGAGGTAAACAAACACAGCAGTTGTATGAGTCAATTTAATTCAACTATTCAGAAGTGTAATTAATATAATTCTTAAATATAAATTAGTATATAAGTGTCGCATATATTTTACTTTTTGGGGGATAAACATTGTGACCTGGAAGGAGCAACTCCAGTCTGTAAATATCATCGTCATATTGTTAAATGGCAATGATCATAATATGCTTAAAATAACTGCATTCTAGTTGAAAAATAACTAATGTCAAATCCAGATGTTTGAGAAATATGAATCCAAAAATGCTTACCCAGTGTTTGTTTGTTTTTTTCCAGGAGGAAAGCCATGCTCATAAACAACCTGTTTGCCTTCATCGGGGGAAGTCTGATGGGGCTGTCCAAGCTCTGTCGCTCCTTTGAGATGATGATCCTCGGGCGGTTCATCATCGGGGCCTACTGTGGTGAGCAGGCTGCCACAATGTGTTTTGTATTTGTCGTCCTATTCATGCCTGATACACACTCTACAATGCTGTCCATCTTTTCCTCTCTGCAGGTTTGGCATCAGGGTTGACGCCGATGTACGTGGGTGAAATCGCTCCAACGAGCCTGAGAGGAGCACTGGGCACGCTGCACCAACTGGCTATAGTCACTGGTATTCTCATTGCACAGGTACAAACTCGATGTCCCTTCATGTCTTGTGTTCCTATGTCAGTCTTTCATGTTGAGATACTTTGCGGAATCTTTTAAATCTGGTGTCATCTGGTTCCTCTTCCCGTGCAGGTTCTCGGCCTGGAGTCCTTACTGGGTGGTGAGCACCTGTGGCCTGTTCTCCTGGGTTTAACTGTGGTGCCGACCGTTCTTCAGATGGCTCTCCTTCCCTTCTGCCCCGAGAGCCCCCGCTTCCTCTACATCGTCCGGTGCCAGGAGCATCAGGCCAAGAGAGGTGAGCAGAGCAGCACTCAAAACTCTTGATATAAGTTCTAAGGGAAGTTTTTGCAAAGTAACTCAAATTAATATCCTCTGGGAAAATGGGGTCCAACGTCTCTGGAGCTGTTTTTGGAGTCAGGGCCTGAAACGTTGGGGGATTCCTGACTGACGATACAATACCTTGCTGTCTGTACAAAGAGATACTAGTATTTGTCCATATAAGATCCTAAATTGGCCTTCAAAGTGTCCTTGAACAAGTCCCATCACTCAAACGTGCACTCTTCTTCTCCACGCTCACTCCTTCAGGCCTGAGGAGGTTGACAGGCCAGCAGGATGTGGGCGACATGCTGGCCGAGATGAAGGAGGAGAAGAGGCGGATGGACATGGAGAGGAAGGTGTCCATCATGGAGCTCTTTCGCTCGCCCCTCTACCGCCAGCCCATCATCATCTCCATGATGCTGCAGCTCTCCCAGCAGCTGTCGGGGGTCAACGCAGTGAGTGGAGATACCCCACATCCTTCTTTAAAGACTAACAGGAATCAGTTCAGGGTAATGTTGACTCAACCCGGTTGTGGTCACCCCCTCCTGCAGATTTTCTACTACTCCACCAGTATATTCATGAAGGCAGGAGTCCAGAGTCCAGTCTACGCCACTATAGGAGCTGGTGTGGTGAACTGTGCCTTCACTGTGGTCTCAGTGAGTAATCGCACCAACACACCTTCGCCCGCAAATAAGATTACAGAGGAGGCAGGCCGCCATTTTCATTCCTTCACCACGCCTGTTTTGTTTTGGCAAGTCGAGAGGTTTCAAGGTCATTTATTGGGTCAAGTGATGATTCTTTAAGCCACACAGCTCCTGGGACGGAAATGGCAGATCCAGATTGAAATAGCTAAACAGCTTTTGGATCGATTATTGTGGAATTTGTCACAAACATGCATCTTCACCTCAAATCATCCAAAATAGATCAATATCTTAATTTGTCCATTTTTTCTTTTCATCCACAGCTCTTCCTGGTCGAGAGGACGGGCCGACGGACGCTCCACATGCTCGGACTGGGAGGGATGTGCGTCTGTGCCATCATCATGACCACGGCTCTCGCTTTACTGGTCAGTCTCCCAATGATGCAAACACACTGGATACATCTCCACTGGACCTAATCTGAACCATTGTCTTCCTCCGCCTGACAGGAGAGCATTCCCTGGATGAGCTACGTCAGCATGCTGGCTATCTTCGGCTTCGTCGCCTTCTTCGAGGTGGGTCCAGGTCCGATCCCCTGGTTCTTCGTGGCCGAGTTGTTCTCTCAGGGGCCGAGGCCGGCTGCGATGGCGGTGGCCGGCTGCTCCAACTGGACGGCCAACTTCATCGTCGGCATGTGTTTCCAGTATATCGCCGTGAGTATCCCACTGCAGCAGCTCGAGCATTTTTCCTCCATCGTCCTTCCGAATGTTGTCTAACCGGTACCTCCTCCGCAGGATCTTTGTGGGCCATACGTCTTCCTGATCTTCGCAGCACTCCTCCTCTTCTTCCTCATCTTCACATTCTTCCGGGTGCCGGAGACGCAGGGAAAGACCTTCGACCAGATCTCCGCGAGCTTCCACCAGCACTCAGCGGGAGGAATGATGGACATGGTTCTGGACAGTGACAAGCCCACCGAGCTGGACTACTTGGGCGATGAAAGCATCAACTAGAGGGATGGACAGGAGACAGAGCTGGGATGGGACTGAGCACATTTTGGGATGAACCGTGTCTATGGGCCTGTCTCCAAACAATTTTTTTTCTGAAATGTATATCGAGGTCTATCGTATCCATATTCAGATTGTGGTGCCATAGAAGTGTTGAGGGTGTGTGACAGTGTGGGTGTTCTGAATTTGCCGGTACCACTGCAGTAACCAGGTAGGATGCACACGAGGTGTCTGGACTGGTGAGGCATCGGCTGCCGGTGCGATGAAAACGATGCATTTAGTTGCAACACTGATAAATCGAAAGTGGAGAGGGAGGAGGATTTCCTGCACTTTATTTATAAATCATCCCAGATATATATTTATATGGAGTTGAGTTTGTTGATGTTGTACAAAAGCTGGGAACACACTTAACGTCTGGTTGTTAATGAAATACCACTGGAGGGTCACATTCTGCTGTGTAGAGAAAAAAGAAGGCAACACAACCCTTAGGAAACCACGTTTAAAGATTTTGATCTGCATGTAAGTATCAGTCCCTTAAAAAAGTACTCTGGTTATGTTTTTATTTGATTGAATGGGTTCTTCCTGGTCCTATATCTGAGTTTTTGTATAATCTTGCCAAATAACAAACGCAGATGAAAACCTCTTTGGAAGAGATAAGAAATCCAAAGGGTCTGAAACTAAACTGGAATGAATCAAGGGTTAAATCCTACAAGTGCATGATTAATTTATTTAGGTTACACCCTGGTTTAGAATTTAGTTTATTTAAACAAAATATTATCATTTTATTTCCTTAGTGTTACTTTAGAAGTCTTTTTTTTTTAAACATGAGTAAAGAACAAACCTAACATGGTAAAGTGACAGCAGCGCATGGTGACCCGATAACGTAGAGAAACAGTCTTCACTGCCAAACTGGGGTTTTTAAATCACGAGGCACATTCCCAGTTACGTTAAAAAGGCAAATCGTTTCTCAGATCATGACAAACTCAATGCACAACCTGTAGAAATACTACTTCTGAAGTCTATTTTAATACTTCATGTGTACATAGTGTGTAGTTTGGTTACTGATGTAGTTTTTGAAAAAGGTGTGAGGTTCTAATTCTTTATACTCACTAGCTGGTGTTTAGTTTTGTAAACTGAAGCGAGATGTGCAATCTGAGGAAGGCCGCCTATAAGGGGATTTTGTAGATGAGTTTTGTATGACAAGTTTGTGTGTTTTGTCGAAACCAAATCTGCCATTTGTTCTTTAAATCACTACCTTCTGAGGAAACATGTTCCGGGAGGATCTGGAATTGTACAGAGAGAATATCGATATTGTGACTAAAGGATGTAAATAATATATATCTGAAAACACCTTCCAGTCGTCCATTAATGACTCGACATCTTTGTTCTTAAAGTTTGTGCAAAGACGTTTCTTATCCGATCTTGAAACATGACCAAATAAGGACAGAATCCTGAGATTTGCAAACATGATTTATTTATTACTATTTTCAGCACCGACATTGCACATGATCCCCTCCAAAGAAAAGCACACACAAATAAGTAAAACACAAGAAATAAGTTTCTTTTTCAATATATATATATCCTCAACTGAGGACGATGACGGGAGTCAGTAGGTTTTTAAGTGATTTGAGGTGGTAACGTAACTAAACCGACTCCCATAATGCACCACCCCCCTCACACCTGCCTGGTTTTCCCCTTTTCAACCAAATTAAGTTAAATAAAATTCAAGGCTGGTTCTCCCAACTACTTGATGTGCCCAAAGAAAAATTGTTTAAGGGGGGGGCGGAATAACTGGGCTACCAAGCAGATCTTTCTTTTAAAGATGTACTTTTAATTTCTAAATATGCACCCACCACCAACCTGGATCCCATTTGTTCCCCACCCCATCCCTCTCCAAACATAGAGTTACCAGACAGGACAAGACAAGATGAAAGGAGGTGAAAGGGGTCCAAGGGGAAGACAACAAGATTGTGGGTTGGAGGGTGGGGGAGTGCAGGGGAGGGGAGAGTAGTGCACATGTTCTGAAATAGGTCCAGTCATCACCCCCCCACAAGGACCTACAAGAAACACACAAAAAAGGGAAATAAACACATACAGAGACACAGGGAGTGAAAGAAACACTATAGAAACAAAGACATTAAAAACACACGGGACAGCTTAAACACTGAAAGGATTATATTAAAATCTGAAATCATCAATTGCCCGAGTTTGAGTAAAAACGTTCCCTGCGTTAAACAAAGACTGAGTCCCACCTCTTGCCAAAGGTCACGTGACTGTCCTCTCAGTGACGTCACTCTGTCGGTGCTGGGACTGTTGCGTCCACTGCCTGCTGTGAGGTAGAGGACAGTCGAAATATTTGTCCAATCAAAGCAAACAGTAGTGATAACGCACGATGAAGAGGATATCTTCAAGTTGCAGATCTTACCTCAGGTGATCTGGGTGTTTTGGGAGAGCTCTTCGGGGAAGACTTTGGGGATTTGGAGGAAGACTTCAGGTCAGCTGGTTTGGAGTTCGGAGGCGGGGTCCCAGGCTCCGACACAGACTTCTCTGTACCATTCTGTAAAATATGTTTTCAAGCAAGCAACAGTTAATAAGCCAGGCTTAAGTATGAAAGACATGAATATCAAAGTCCAGAAATTACTTACACATCCACATAATTGAAGATAATGTGAAGTATCAGTACAATCTCACTCACTTTGGACGCAGACGACTCAGAGTTCCTTTGCCTGCGGCGTCTGGTTTGGCGCCGTGGTTTCTGGCCCTCATCGGCTTCTCTGTTAGTCTGCGGGCCCTCAGAGGCCTCGGTCTGCTTCAGCTCACCCTGCTCCTGACCCTGGTCCAGGCTCTGCTCCTGACCCTGGTCCAGGTCAAGGCTCTGGTCCAGGCTCTGGTCAAGGCTCTGGTCAAGGCTCTGGTCCTCCCCGGCTGCCTGCTGCCCGTCTGCAGCCTGATCGGGTGGTGGGCGAGGCCGGAACGGTCTGTTTACCCCCACAAGAGGGAAGATGAAATGATTTAAACTTCTGGTTTTTAGAAGTGATCCAAACTTATAGAATTTCAGCAAGTGGCGTCAAAGTCACCTGCGGTACGGACGCCAGAATCTAGAACGGCGTTGTGGTTGTTGGTCACCTTCTGTTACGCCGTTAGTTTGCTCTCCAGACTCGCCCTGAAAACAAAACATCACAGCTCTTGGTTGCACTCAAAGTCTGTCCCCACCCTCCTGCAGCAACATCCATTTCCACTCATCTCTCCAGTTTGATTTCCCATTACCCATCCCTCTGCTCCAGCTTACTTCCTGTGCCTCTTGCCGTGGTCTGAAGGGCCTTCGGCGGCGCGGCTTCACGCCATCGCTCTCTCCTGACCCCTCGCCCTCGGGGGCTTGGCTGTCAGCTGGTTTGCTCGGGTCCCCTGGCCCAGGGCTGCGGGGGAAGAACCGTCGACGGAATCGACGTTTGTTTGGCGCGTAGCGACTCCCTTTGACTGGAACGCCACCGGGGCCGGTCACATTGGCCGCTTCTGAGCCCTGAGAGACAGGAAAGACTAATTCTAACACTGGCAAACATTTGACGATCACATCCTCTTATGAAACTGATTCTTACCTTGGCTGCTTCAATCACGTCGAACTCCACGACCTCCCCGTCTCCGACGCTGCGGAGGAACTTCCTGGGATTGTTCTTCTTGATCGCCGTCTGAGGGGACGGACTCAGCTTCAAACGATGGCACATTATCTTTGTAGCTTTCAAATAAAAATCTGGCTCATCTTACCTGATGAACAAATACATCTTCTTTGGTATCGTTCCTGCCAAAAATAAAAGCTCGTGAAGAAAACTGATAATCAACTGCGCCACAGACCTTTTGCCCCCCCGTCCGTCGACAGATTGGAATTGGACGGATTTTGGTGGGAATCTGAATCAGTTGACAGATCCAGGAATTATTTGATTGATGGATGGATTTCCCAGGGAATATTTCACTGATCTTGGTGAATTCAAGTATTCAGGGGGATGATATCTACAAGTGTGTTCAGTTGGAAGGTTGAATTTAAGGATACTGTTGGGCAGAGTTCTGCGCTCTACTGAAATGCTATTGCAGCTTTTAATCAACTCAAGATGCATTTAGACAGTGACGTAGAAACATTACCTGTTTATGAAGCCGTAGCCGTTGCGTACGTTGAACCACTTCACCGTGCCTTGGACCAGGGTGGCTGCAACAGCAGGTAACACACGATTAAGTCAGATTATGCAGACTTTCATAAAAATATAGCTGCCGTTATCTCACTTGCATTAACGGCACCGCGCTGGCAAGAACCTGGAGGGTTGTGCGTCAATCATTAACAGTGAAAAACTTTGGAAACAACTTCTGAGCTGGGTCACGAAGGGGGGGGGGGGGGCACTAAAAAAACATGTACACGTTGCTCACCTGGACATGAAGGTCAGCAAAGACCAGACACCTCAATGTCTCGCCTGCTCCTCTCAGTTTTCCCGTGAAAAACCAAAGCACCTGAACGCATCTAATTGGTAGAAGATAGTTTGCACCTGCAGAGGGGAGCGCGCACGTCCGGCGGGGCGCGTGGCCGCGGATAAGGAGGACATTTAGGTCACGTGTGAAAAGCAGATTCAAAAACACAACGTGGATTTTAGCCAAGTTCTCAAGATTAAAAGAAGAATTTCGATTTCAATGTCGGAGAAAATGTCAAAGACAACAGTGTCATGATTTATTTGTAAATTAGAAAATAAACTAGTTAGTAAAATAGTAAGCTTCCATGTTTTATTTGCATGTTAGACATTAAACTATTAGGCCAAAGCTTCCATGTTGGTGTTAACAGTAAATCGTTAAATATCAACCAGGACACGTGTTGCTGCTAAAAACGAAACTCAGCTTAAATCAGTCATTAAGTCAAAGTTGCCTGTCGACGTGGTTTTAAAATGAATCTTAAACTTGTGACTGAAAATTAAACTGTTTATTTCCAACATGGACGAACTTCATCCCAAGCAGTGGTGAATAAGTTCTGCACGCACAGCGGCTCCACCTGCGCCCCTTCACCCACCTATGACTTTCCTCTCCGGCTGTGGTTTGTCCTCATCCACCGGTGTCGATGGTGGGTCGCTCTGCGCCTCGGCGTCGGTCATGCTCTCTGTCGATTGGACGCACGTCTGTGTCCACGGTCCCCTCCGCCCTCCTGATCGGCCCCGGAACTCGCGCTCCTCCGAGTCCTCGAACTTTTTATCCCGACATCCCCTCCGGCCTCAGCGAGGAGGCCGCGCCCTCATTGGCTCCCGCGGGTCCTCGAACCGGGCTGTGATTGGGTGACGGCGGCCGGCAATTGGGAAGTAGATGTGCAGGTGAGACGAGCTGGTTTATATAGTTTATTTACGGTTTTCTTTATGAGCCGAGTTTTTGTATGCTATTTAATATTTAACTCTTAACTGCCACAGGTTAACTTTTACTTGATTATAAATGATTACCTGTAGGATCACCGGGGAGGATGATGCATGTTTGTGATGAATTTAATTATTGATATATTGATATAGATGATAGATATTTATATATTGATGGATAAAGGGCTGGAAAAGCATCTTTGCTTCTCTCTACTCCTTTTCGGACATCAGTTGATAAGTTATGTTTCTCATTGAAAGTCTGTTTGTTTTGTTCTTACTTTATACAAATATTAAATCTATATTTTATGATTGCTTTTGTAATATTCGAAATAACTAGTTACATCAATGAATCAATCTACAAAGCATTTTTTTATTTTTATTGAAATGAGCAGAGAAAAAAAAATATAGAAGTGACCTTTACTAGAGCCAGCCACCAGGGGGCGATCAATACTCCTTGGACTTCAATCTTCACATCTTTGAACACACTCTATGATTAAGACCATGACAGATAAATCACTATGTTGCTTCAACCTGTTGAATAGGTTCTTATGAACACTACTGTTTTGCGCCAGTAGGCGGAAACTTTAAGATAACAGAATGGGCTGTCATACTGCTGGGAAACAATTAACTCTTTCTAATTTAATGCTAAAGTCCACCTCCATAGTGGATGTCATCACCGCCTTGAAGATTAATTTGACGTGTTAATAAATAGTTCATTGAACTTTTAAAGTAGTTACTATGCCTTTGATTACATGCAGTCCCCGGCACATAGGTCATGGAACTAGAGTTTCACTGAACTAAATTTAACCCGGCGGCTGCAAGAACTGGCAAAACCATTCAGTGATCACAGAATCCATGTGGGCCTATGAAAAGAGACAAAGAAGATGAGCAAACTGTCAGGAAGTATTTCAAAGATGCTGGATAACCTAAAAGAAGAGATACCTGGATATTGTTAATTTCATTTTATTTAGTAAATGAATACTCTTGTGCAAACTCTGATCCATGCACTATTCAAATAAATTAATAAGTGCACCATACAGGCCTTGGAGTGTGGCATCAAATCTTATTTTACAATTTCTAACAAAACAAATCAGAGCTAAAACTAATAGAAATACAGTTTTCAACCATCTGACAATGATTTTTTTCCTTGTCACAAGTGGTTCTGGATGAATTATGGTGACAGATATGTGATCTTTTTAAAATCTTTTTAACCCAATGATCCCAATGTATGTTTTTAAGTGCAATAAAGTCCCGAGAAAGAATCGAGTGGCCCCTGGGGCAATAGAATGAAGCGCCACGCATGCGCAGAGCGTGTCAACATACTGAGGTCTGTTCGTTTCATGGGCACCACGGATGAAAAGCTACATTAAGTTAGCCGGGAGGAGACAGAGGAAGATGCAGCTTCACCTTCAGTGTAAAAGTGTCTGTTTGTGCATCACATATAGGAAATATGAAATGAAATTATCTTTAGAGATATAATCTTCAATCAAACTCAACAATTGCAAAGCTTTTTGCAGAAAGCTGATCTCGGTCTCTCACCTGCATTTCCTGAGAATACAACCATTATACCGATTGCAGCACATCTGTATCTATAGGAGGTGAAACTTGTGGACAAGAGCAACGATGTGTGTATACAACATAAAGAATGAATATAATAAAAGGATGAAGCTATCAGGGATGGC